>NC_057794.1:421264286-421295464 GCF_018294505.1 Triticum aestivum | reverse complement strand
GAGCTCCTAGCTCCCGCCGCTGCCCGCCATCGCCGCCGACGATGCCGACCCACCGAACTGCTCCGCTTCGCCTCTTCGTCCCCGACCGAGCTGCGCTGTTCGCCGCCCGGGCCGGTGCCGGTCGCCGCCGCCCACCCGTCGCCTCTCCGGCGCCCTGCGCCGCCTCGCCTCACCTATGCACCGCCACCGACCATCGCCGGCGCCGCCGCCCCCTCGCCGCAGTGCTCACCGGCGCCCATGCAGGTCCCGATGTCGCCTTGCTCCGCCGAGCTCGCCGGAGGAGCTCCGGAGCCACCCGAAGCCGCATCCGCGCCGCCCCTCGAGCTCCCCGGTCTCCCCGCGCCCGAGCGCCACCGGCCGCCGTTATCTTCACCGTCTCCGTCGAGAGATCCGAGCGCCTCGTCTACAGTGCATCGACCGGATCTGGAATCTGAAACCCTAATTCTTGGTTGACTTTTCCCTCTCTCTTCATAATTTTTGGGCATTTTCATCGCATCATAACTCATCATCTGTCGTGGTTTTGTCACGGCAGATGTCCTAGAGAAAGGACTTAGTCGTGGAGCCATCGCAACGGGTTAGCTTGAAGGGGTTAAAGCGGACACAGGGACGCAAGAGAGTTTATACTAGTTCGGCCCCTTCGATGAAGGTAAAAGCCTACGTCTAGTTGTGATGGAATTGATGGGGTTTCGATGACTAGGGAGCAAACAAGCTTCGCCTAAGTCTCGAGTTGTTGTCTGTTGTCCTTGAACCGCCGCCGGGTCGTCCCCTTATATACACGGGTGACGCCCATCGGTTTACAGAGTCCCAACACCGACTCATATACGTGTTCGGTTTGGTCTCTACTTATTCCTAACTTACAATACAAGCTTACATACCGACGCCGGTTTACGGCTACGGGCTTTAAACCGGTCATGGGCTTTAACATACTTAACTACTGATGAAGTTAACCCGGTCCAAGTAGGCCGGTTTATGCCCAGTAGTAATATCCCCAACATTAGGCCCCAGATTGATTTGAACAGGTTCATGTCAATCCTTTAGCAAAAAACTTCATCTTCAACATCTTCTTGTAGTTTGGTGAACCGTCATGATGTCATCTTCTCCGATTGCTGTAAACCGGAGTGACGTCATCTGTCATAAAGAAACTATCCATGATACCTTCTTGTTTAATAGATCTGCGACAATTAAGGCGACAACTGCGTTTCCAAATTCACGACCCCTTGATTCTCGCGCCTGACACATGTCCCTTTCTTTATAAATAGGACTGAGGGGTCATTTCTTTTTCCCCTTCGTGCCCTTCTGCTTTGTCTTCCTCGCGTCGTCCAGCTTCGGAGCTCCGCCGCCGTCAACGACCTCTGCTCCAACCTTGGCCGCTGCATCACCCTGATTGTTCCAGAGCATCGCGGCGACCTTCTGTTTCTTCCTCGGCTCCGGTGAGTTCTTCACCTTTTCCTTCGTAAATCCATTCTAGGGTTTCAAAGTTCTGCCGTGTTCATCGTCCGCTTCGTACTCATATGATAGATCTTAGATAAACCTATGAACCTTTGCTCTGTGTAGCGGTAGTTTTTAGCATCCGCCTTCACTTACATGCCTCAAGACCATAGATCTACCTGTATATCTACCCATTGATTCGGTACTGTTCTTTTTTTGAACCTTGAATATTTTCCGTCTTTTCTGAACTTGCTTCAGATCCGTCGGTGTAAAGAAATCTTGTGAAATCTATTTCTGTACACTTACCCATCCGCAATCTCATCTGTTTCAATGCTTAGATCCGGCGGTTTAACTTTGTAGGAAAAAATTGCCAAACCGGTATATACCATTAGTCCCCTTGTTGAACCGCCAGATGCTGTTGCTTCAGAAAACTCCGGTTTAGATAGAGCTGTCTCCGGTTTAACATTGTACATGCCAGTGTACTTTTATCAATGCATTCTTGAATCGGAATCACCTATCTTGTAGATTTCATCATGGCCAAGCAAGTATATGAGTGCAACTGGGTTCCTTCTCGTGTCACAGAGACTCAACTGAACAATTCAGTCTTGATCGGCGCTTTAGGCAGCAAAAACACCATCCACTGGAGGGTCCCTGGCAAAGAATGCCCTCCCACACCTCAAGAAGGAGAGGTCGTCGTCTTCTTAGATCACTTAGCCCAGGGTTTTAAGCCACCCGGTTCTAAATTTTACTGGGACGTTTTAGCCGATTTTCAACTCCATCCACAAGACACTGGCCCCAACTCTGTTACAAACATGTGTCACTTCCAAGTGCTCTATGAGGTGTTCTTTCAAGAGCAACCCACAGTGGAGTTGTTCAGAGACTGTTTCCATCTAAACCGCCATACTGAGTTTTCTGACGGTTCCAATACGGAATTGGGAGGTGTGGCGATTCAGAAAAGGAAAGAAGTCACATACCCTCACGCCAAACTGCACAGCCACCCCAAAGAGTGGAATCAAACATGGTTCTACTACAAAGACACCTCCCCTGCTGGTGAAAATCCTTTGCCTGGCTTTCGTCTGGAGCGGCTTAGCAATACACACCCCTTTCCGCAAAGGTTGACTGCCAAGGAGAGAAGCAAATACGCTCCTCAACTGTCCAAGCTCAGAGCCTTCATGGCCAATGGTTTAACAGGAGTTGTCTCGCTCACTGTTGGATATCGTGGAGCATACTGCCCCTGAGTCAGCGCTCCGGTTTGATGTGCGAGTATACTGGCAGTGTTGATGACCCACTGCGACATGCTAACATCCAGCTTACCGACGAAGAAATCACAGAGGCTGTGAATAAAATGCTGAATGAACCAGAACACGTCTGTGCTCGAACTGGCCTGCTTCCCTTCTGTGCCACCAACAAACCGCCAGCTGTAAGAGTTTGATTGTTCTTTTTTCTGAACCTGTTATCGATATATCTGGTCATTGTTTAATATCAATGCCTGTTTAAACAGGGCAATGATCCGCTTTGGAGCAAGAAACTACCGCAGGAGAAACCAGAAAAACTAGACAGACCGGAAAGATCAATCCGGCAAAAGACTAAAGCTGTGAAGAAGACTACCCACAGGAAAAGAACCACTGCATCCTCTGATCCGGCCGCTGATGACGATGTGGGTAACCAGGACCTTGAGGTAGAACTTGATTCACTTGGCTTATTTTTCACGCGCCTTATTGATGACGATATTTGTCAGGATGATGCCGAAGCCAGTCATGCTAATGTTGCAGAGGTAATTATTCTTTCCTCCGATTCAAATCCTTTGCCTTCACTAAAAATCCATCAGGCAAACCAGAAGGTTAAATTTTCTCATCCTCTTGCTTACTTGGATCCCAAATTTCTTATGAAGACTCAACAGCACGAAGCTCGCCGCACGACCCGGCATAGTGGCTAGGTAGCTACCTCCGCCGGTTTACCGAATAGTCCGGTTCAGAAACACCATTCAGCGGTCTCTAATTTGCTTGTCAGTGCTTGTCCTAAAATGGGCTGTTTTCGTCAACCTCTTAATCCGTCTGACTCCGATTATCAGGTCACTTCCCATTCATCATCTGGCGAGTCATCAGCTACCCAGCTGCCGCCGCTCAAAACGGTGCTTGGGTAAGCCATGCTTATCATAATGCTTCTGGTATATTACTTTGTAGCATATACTGTAATGACCTTTGTTACTCCTTTCAGGGCTAAGCCTAAGCCAAGCAAGAAGGCTCGCCTAGATAAAGCGGCTGAAGAAGATGCTATTCTTGAACCGGACAGAGTACTCCGCCCTGAAGCGGCCATCCGTGAGGATGTGCCAAACGACCCACCACCACAAGATGATGATTTTATTACTGAAGAGAGACATGTTGATACCTCCGGTCCTGTTGACCAGCCCAGAAGCCCCATCCGGATTGAGAAATCCACCAGTCCATCCAAGTCTACTGATAAACTGATGGCCCCAATGCAAACCGGCAACGCCAAGGATGATGAAGCTGTTATTACTGGCATTGGCCATACAGAGCCAAGCAATCATGTCGCTTAGTCTAAACATACTGCCAAGGAAGAATTTGCTGCCTTTGGCAAGGGCAAGTGGAATGTTGATCTGGCGACTTACGCTGCTCTGAACGCCCAAGACATCCATTCCGGCTATCTGAACCGGCTGTATACCAGTCGTGACTATGAAGCCGGTCTGGTTAACATGATGAAAGATAAATATGAGGTAACCTCCATATGCTCTTTCCTGCATGTATGCTTCAATTCTTGCTGACTCGCCTAGCCCCCAAGGACCGGTTTGTAATCTTCTGTCAAACCGGGACTTACTAACATAAATCTTAATGCCTCGAAATTCATTGATGTAGCCCCCAAGGGCTGGTTCAACTTAGTGTAGTTAAACCGGGACTTAAGTAATTAATATCACCGCATAAGAACTTATTTGAACAAATAGCCATTAGCCCCCAAGTGCCAAGTTGAATACTTGTATTGAGCTTGGGACTTTATAATCAAGTGAAATATGAAGATCAAATAGGCATTAGCCCCCAAGCGCCAAGTGCATAACTTGTTATGTGGTTGGTGCTTCAATTCTTGCACTGCTTGCTGAATCATATAACTGTCTGTATGCAGGCTGAGCTGAAGACAAAAGAGACCCAAATCGCCGATCTCCAAGAAAATCTGAAGTCCCAACAGACTTAAACCTCAAAAGCAAAAGAGGAGTTGACCAGCGCCTTAAGCGTCATGGAACAGCTTAAGAAGGATTTCAAGAAGGAGCGAGCGGATTGGGCTACTGAAAAATCCGCTTTAACCAAACGAGCAGAAGACGCCGAGGCTGCACTAAAACCGGTGGTGGATGAACTGACCAGCATAAAGCGGCACGTACATGCCATGATCGCTGCTATCTTTGGTAAGCCGGTTTGATTTCTAAATTAATTTTGTCGTCTGATAGAGCTGCCGGTTTGTTAACCCTTTGTGATATTTCAGGAACACGCATTGGTCATTTGGGGTCAGATGTGCGGAAGAAATTGAAAGCCGCCTATACATTGATCGAATAACTGTACACTGGTGCACATCGGATCATTTGTACTGCATTCCACAACAAGCCGGCGCCCACTTTGATTCAGGACACTCTGCAGAAACTGTCGATGCTTCCTGCCCGGGTTGAAGAGCTGAACAAATCTGCTGCTCGAAAATCTGCTGCTCGAACCGGTGCGGTCAATGCCTTAATCCAGGCAAAAGCTTGGGTGCCGGATTTTGATCCTATTGAAGTGGCTCAGGGCTATCCTAGCTTGAAGGAAGATGGGTCAGAGTTTAGTGAAGCGGATCTGTGAGCAATAAACTGGGAGGTGCGTCCGCTAGCTTGTCATTTGCTGAAGAAGCAGACTTGTCTCATTATCAAGCCCAATATGACAATTAAAACAAGCGAGTAGCTGCACCAATTCATGAAGCGGAAAATCTTATCCCTCCAATCCGTAAGCATACTTACGCTCCCGATATTGAACCGTCGTTGCTGATCAATGATGAAGCTGTCTTTCAAGCATTAATGGGAATCGACTGGACAACTGTTGATTTCCAGCCGCTGGGTAGAGAAACTGAAGTTGAAGCGGCGCTGGATGACCCACAACCAGCAGGCCAGGCTGGTGACCAAGCTTGAACCGAAAGCTGGTTTAAACTGCTTCTCCTTTGAAAAAAACAATGATCTTGTTTTGGGCACCGTGTTGCCTTGTAATAGGCTAGCCGATACTCTTGATTTTGATATGCCTTCGTGCATAATTACTGCAACTTGTTCTTCCTTTGGGTGATGAACTTTCCAAAGTATTTCCTGCAATATAAAAATCTTAAAGTGCCACCGCGGTTGTACCATCAGGCGGAGTATGATGTCTGCATACATAAAATCATAATATCTGATATTTAAGCATATGATCAAATCTTTGAGATACATAATACCTACCATTTGTTGGGCATGAAGTTGGCTTAGCCAATCTTGAAGCGGAGGTTTATAAACCCAAACTGTTGGAGGAGATAGCAGCTCCTGTATATATATAATGCCGGTTTACCATGTAAACCGTGCCGGGTTATAAGAAAACACCGTGTTACTCCGTAATAGGATGTTAATAAAAAATCAAACCGGGCAAATAGTCTCCGGATCAAAACTGGACCGTGTTCCGTCAATTGACAGTTTGAACCGGTTTAAAACTTTGTCGGTTTGAAAAACGCAACAAAAAGAAAGAAATATCTATCAAAGAAGGTTGCGAAGCAAAGGCAATGATAAAAACTGTTTGCAAAAAAGAGGCTTATTTGAGCCGATCAGATGGCGTTACCATGGTCGGACACGACCAAGCTCCCGATAGGTGTAGCTATGGTTCAAGTCAGCCAGGTCCCCAAATGAAACCGTGACATTTATGCCGATCAAGAGGCGTGGCAATGGTTCGGGTTCGACCAAGCCCCCAAGTGATTCTGTGGCCTTAGGCCGATCAAGAGGCGTGACTGGTTCAGACGTGACCAAGTCCCCAAGTGATCTGGTAGCTCTCGCCTATCAAGAGGTGTTGCATTGGTTCGGACACGACCAAGCCCACAAGTGATATAACATGATGCTTTGAAAAGCTAACTCAAGGGGTAAACCGGAGGCCGCTTTGGAACAACTCCGTGTAACCACACATGATGTAAAAGAACAGATACCCCGCTTTAGCTGAGGTTCCGGTTTATTATATTTAATCATATATATATACATCGTCATAATATATACATAAGTAGAGACATTGGCTCAGGTATAGTAAGGCCAAAGATGAGCTATGTTCCACGGCCTGTTGGTCTCCTCCTCTGATGTACGTGAGTCTTTATGCCCTCGAATATCGATCAGATAGTATGACCCGTTGTGCAGATTCTTGCTGACCATGAAAGGTCCCTCCCAAGGTGGGGATAGCTTATGCATATTAGTCTGATCTTGGATGAGCCGAAGCACCAAATCTCCTTGCTGAAAGGTTCTGGTTCTGACTCGGCGACTGTGATATTGACGAAGATCCTCTTGGTAAATCGCCGAACGGGCAGCTGCTATGTCACATTCTTCATCCAACAGGTCCAAAGCGTCTTGCCGTGCTGTCTTGTTGTCTGCTTCAACATAAGCCGCCACACGAGGTGAGTCATGACGGATATCACTAGGGAGAACCGCCTCCGCTCCGTAGACCATGAAGAACGGTGTGTATCCTGTTGATCTGTTGGGTGTAGTAGTGATGCTCCATAACACAGATGGTAACTCTTCTACCCAACAACCCGGTGTTCTCTGCAAAGGAACCATAAGCCGGGGCTTGATGCCTCTCAAAATCTCTTGATTAGCCCTTTTTGCTTGACCATTGGACTGTGGGTGTGCCACTAATAAAACGTCAAGCCGGATGTGCTCCCGTTCGCAGAACTCCTTCATGGCACCTTTGGACAAATTGGTACCATTATCTATGATGATACTGTGTGGAAATCCAAACTGGAAAATCACTTTTTTGATGAACTGAACTGCGATGGCTGCATCACACTTGCTAACAGGTTCTGCCTCCACCCACTTTGTAAACTTGTCAACCGCCACCAGGAGATGGGTCTTCTTATCTTTGGACCTTTTGAAAGGCCCAACCATATCCAGCCCCAAGTCGCAAACGGCCAAGTCATTGGAATCATTCTCAATTCTTGAGCCAGCACATGAGCACGTCTTGAAAACTTTTGGCAACAATCACATCGTCTGACCAGATCCTCCGCATCAGCATGAGCAGTTAACCAATAGAAGCCATGGCGAAACGCTTTAACCACCAAAGATTTTGAACCGGCGTGGTGACCACAATCTCCTTCGTGGATCTCATGCAAAATTTCACGGCCTTCTTCAAGAGACACACAGCGTTGAAACGCCCCTGACACACTGCAATGATGCAACTCGCAGTTGATAATAGTCATGGACTTGGATCGCCGGATTATCTGTCGGGCCAGAGTCTCATCCTCTGGTAACTCGCCCCGGTTCTTCAACGCCAGGTAAGGAAATGTCCAATCCGGAATAACATGAAGAGCTGCTACCAATTGAGCCTCCGGATCAGGAATAGCCAAATCCGCTTCACCAGGGAGCTTGACCGATGGGTTGTGCAGCACATCCAGAAAAACATTGGGCGGGACCGGTTTGCACTGAGAGCCCAGCCGGATTAAAGCGTCCGCCGCTTCATTATTCCGTCGGTCCACGTGGTCCACCTGATAGCCTTTAAAGTGACCTGCAACAATATCCACCTCACGACGATATGCTACCATGATTGGGTCCTTGGAGTCCCAAGTGCCAGATACTTGTTGACCACGAGGTCCGAGTCACCGAAGCACTTAACTCGACTTAGGTTCATCTCCTTAGCCATCCGGAGACCATGGAGCAAGGCTTCATACTCAGCTGCATTGTTAGTACAAGGAAACATTAAGCGGAGAACGTAACAAAACTTATCACCTCATGGGGAAGTTAATACGACTCTAGCCCCCGAGCCTTCCAATTGCCTGGATCCGTCAAAATGGATGGTCCAATATGTGTGATCCGGCTTTTCTTCAGGTGCTTGCATTTCCGTCCAATCATTGATGAAATCAACAAGTGATTGAGACTTAACCGCCGTCCGAGGCACATACTTCAATCCGTGTGGCCCAAGCTCTATAGCCCACTTGGCAATCCGGCCAGCCGCTTCCCGGTTCTGGATGATATCCCCCAAAGGAGCAGAACTGACCACCATAATTGGGTGCCCTTGGAAATATTGCTTAAGTTTCCAGCTTGCCATAGAAACTCCGTACACCAGCTTCTGCCAATGCGGATACCTTTGCTTGGACTCAATGAGTACCTCGCTGATATAATAGACCGGACGTTGAACCGGATGCTCCTTCCCTGCCTCTTTTCGCTCCACCACAATAGCCACGCTAACCGCACGAGCATTAGCAGCAACATATAGCAGTAACGGCTCCTTGTCAATGGGAGCGGCGAGCACAGGCGGATTGGCCAATTGCCGCTTTAAGTCCTCAAATGCTTCATCAGCAGCGGAACTCCAGACGAACTGATCCGTCTTCTTCAACATCTGATACAAAGGGATTGCCTTCTCACCAAGGCGGCTGATAAACCGGCTTAACGTGGCAATCCGGCCTGCCAGGCGTTGAACATCATCGATACACTTCGGTTTAGCCAGGGAGGTGATGGCTGTGATCTTCTCCGGATTAGCCTCAATTCCCCTGTTGGACACCAGAAAACCCAATAACTTGCCTACCGGTACACCAAAGACACACTTGGCCGGATTAAGCATCATCTTGTACGTCCTCAGGTTATCAAAGGTTTCCTTCAAATCGTCAACCAGAGTCTCCTTCTCCCTGGACTTAACCACGATATCATCCATGTAAGCATGTACATTACGGCCAATCGGCTTGTGAAGACAATTTTGTACACACCGTTGACAAGTTGCCTGGGCACTCTTGAGCCCAAAGGGCATAGACACATAGCAGAAGGCTCTAAAGGGAGTTATGAATGCCGTCTTCTCCTGGTCCTTAACTGCCATTTTGATCTGATGATAGCCAGAATATGCATCCAAAAAACTTAAACGCTCACAACCCGCCATAGCATCAATAATTTGATCAATACGGGGGAGGGCAAAAAGATCTGCTGGACAAGCCTTATTAAGATCTGTGTAATCCACACACATGCGCCAGCTGCCGTTTTTCTTAAGGACTAGAACCGGATTGTCAAGCCACTCAGGGCGAAAAACTTCAACAATAAAGCCAGCTGCTAAGAGCCTGGCTACCTCTTCTCCAATCGCCTTGCGTCTTTCTTCATTAAACCGGCGGAGGAACTGTTTCACCGGTTTGTATTTAGGATCCACATTAAGGGTGTGCTCAGCGAGTTGCCTCGGTACACCTGGCATGTCAGAGGGCTTCAATGCAAAAATGTCCCGATTCTCACGGATGAACTCGATGAGCGCGCTTTCCTATTTCGGATCCAAGTTGGCACTGATGCTGAACTGCTTGGACGAATCGCCAGGTACAAAGTCAACAAGCTTAGTTTCTGCTGCCGATTTGAACTTCAGGGCCAGATCATGCTCCGTAGTTGGCTTCTTTAATGGAGTCATGTCCGCCGGATCAACATTGTCCTTATAATACTTCAGCTCCTCGGTGGCACAAACCGACTCTGCGTAGGCCGCATCTCCTTCCTCACACTCCAAAGCGATTTTACGTCTTCCGTGAACCGTTATAGTCCCCTTGTGACCCGGCATTTTGAGCTGCAAATACACATAACAGGGCCGTGCCATAAACTTGGCGTAGGCCGGTCGCCCAAACAGGGCGTGATATGGACTTTGGATTTTCACCACTTCAAACATCAATGTTTCCGACCTGGAATCATGATCATCTCCAAAGGACACTTCCAGAGCTATCTTTCCAACAGGATATGCTGACTTGCCAGGTACCACACCGTGGAACACCGTATTAGACGGTTTGAGATTTTTATCTGTCAGTCCCATACGACGGAAGGTCTCATAGTACAAGATATTAATGCTGCTCCCTCCATCCATGAGTACTTTGGTGAACTTGTAACCTCCCACCTGAGGTGCCACCACCAGAGCCAACTGACCCGGATTATCAACCTGGGGGGGTGATCCTCTCTGCTCCATATGATTGGTTGTTCAGACCAGCGTAGATAACAGGGCACGGCCGATTCGACAGAGTTGACTGCCCGCCTCTGAACCTTCCGGTCTCGCTTGTCCAAGCTAGTGGTGAAGACATGGTACTACCCACTATTCAACTGCTTTGGGTTGCTCTGGTAACCTGACTGTTGCTGCTGTTGGTTGTAACCACCCTGGTTGCACTGATTATTTTGGTTATTATGTCCGCCCGGATTACCATTAAATCCTGAACCGGAATTTCCTCCACCGTAACCCAGCCCGGATCCTGAGCCACCGCCGGAGCCGTGATCATACCGGAAAGCATTAGAATTCTTGAACTCCTGCATAATGAAGCAATCCTTCCAAAGGTGGTTTGCTAGCACCTCCTTCGTCCCATGTCTTGGACAGGGCTGGCTCAATAGATAATTTAGGCAGTCCGGGTTAGGGTTGGATGCCCCACTGCGATTTGGCGGTTTACCCCTGCATCGCTGGCCCTTGTCCTGCGTGTTGGTATTAGCCACAAAGTCCATGTTACCATCCGCTTTACGCTTGCCTCCACCACCATTGCCTGCCAAGTGATGCTGCTGACCTTTGGAGTTGCTGTTCCTCTTTCCCTTCCCTGCCTTGTCATCATCAGATTCAGGATCCTTGGTACTATCAGAATCAGCATACTTTACCAAAGCAGCCATGAGGGTCCCCATGTCAGTGCAATGGTGCTTCATCCGTCCCAACTTCAGCTTTAGGGGCCCAAACCGGCAGTTGCCTTCCAGGGTCAAGACTACGGTGTCAGCGTTGATGCGGTCTGATGAATGTAACACTTGTGAGACCCGGCGCACCCAATGAGTCGTCGATTCTCCTTCCTCCTGGACGCAGGCAGCTAAGTCCACTATCGACATAGGCTGTTTACATGTATCCTTGAAATTGCTGATAAACCGGGCTCGTAATTGGGCCCATGAACTGATAGAATTAGCCGGCAAGCTTTTTAACCAAGTACGGGTCGTTCCTTCAAGCATCATGGTGAAGTAATTCGCACACGCTGCGTCATCCACATCAAGCATCTCCATGGCCATCTCATAGCTCTCCACCCATGTCTCTGGAGGTTGATCCGCCGTGTAATTTGGTACCTTGCGCGGGCCTTTGAAATCCTTGGGCAGGAGCACATTGCGTAAGGCGGGGACAAGGCAAGGCACCCCCAAAGAACTAGAAGTAACACCCGGTTCGATCGAGATAGTTGGACGAACCGGCGTAAGCTGCTGAGCCTGATACTGTGCGGCTAACTCGGCCTCCCTGCGCGCTCGGGCCCGGTCCACCACTTCCTGAGCGTTATCAGCACCACCCGCTGGGTTGTTGCCACGGGGTGCTCCACGTCGTTCATTACTCGACACTGCCGGTTCATCCATATGCCTGCTATAGCTCTGGCTTGGACGGGGGGTCGAGTGGATCCGGTCGCGGCTGTACGAGTATGCTTCCTGTTGGACCAAAGCTGTCCTCAGAAGCTCCTTGACCCGTCGCGTCTCTACTGCCTGCGGCGAGTCACCTTCAATTGGAATGGCCTCCAGCCATGCAGCAGCGGTGACGAGATTGTCCATCGGGTTGGAGTAGTGACCCGGAGGTGTCGAAACAGCCTGAGGTATAACAGTGTTTTGACGAGGCAGATCCATCCGACGGGGCTGAACCGGTGCGCCGGTCGCAGGGGCTTCCGCCCGGTTTACCTCCAGCGGATTACTGGTTCCTGCTCCTGGGGTGTTGAAAAGGTCTCTGGCCTCGAAAACCGAAGGCAAACAGGATCGGTACTTCCTCTTCATGACTTCATGCGACGCGTTCTGGTCCAACATGAGCCTGTAGGCTTGTGTGTCCAAATTGGCCCGCTCTGCGGTCATCCTGGCATCCTCAACAACCAGGTCCGCCCTGGCCTGGGTGATCTGTTCCTTCACTTTTGCTATCTCCGCGTCGTGGGCATCCTGATCCGCCGGGTTAGCTTCTGCCATGAGCACGGCCAATGCATCAAATAGATCTGATAGAACTTGGGCCGATGGGCGTACAGAGCCTCCTGCCCCGGCAACCATCGCTGCTACTGAACCGGAGGTCATTGGCGCAGCGGTCAAAGAATGGATTGCTGCTTGTGTGCCAGCCATGAATATTCCAACTCGGTTGGGTAGATCAGAGGGGTCTAGAATACTATCGCCATCGGAACAACCCCCAATCCAGCCATCTTGTAGCTGATATAGAGACTCGGTTTCTCCGGTTGATGACTCTTCGCCGGAATAAACAACGGTCTTGTCGTGAGATTCCGATCCATCCTCATAGCTTCCTCCATGGATGACTCCCACGAAGGAATGCTTCACGGCCGGTTTAACCCGAGCGGATCGTGCACGCTGAGCCGTTTCGACGAGGTCGGTGCAGAGGTCCAGCTCAGGGCCCGGTTCACCGATCTTGCCGATGAAAACGTGTATGCCACCAAAGGGGACCCGGTACCCGTACTCAACTGAGCCGGCCTTGGGGCCCCAGCCTGCATCGTCGATGCAGAGCTTGTCGCGACGACTCTTAGTCATCTGGCCCACAGCGTAGCCCTCGAGTCCTTCAAAGCGGCCCTCCAAGAACTTGAAACCATCATGCGATAGCCCCATGGTGGGCGCCAACTGTCGTGGTTTTGTCACGGCAGATGTCCTAGAGAAAGGACTTAGTCGTGGAGCCATCGCAACGGGTTAGCTTGAAGGGGTTAAAGCGGACACAGGGACGCAAGAGAGTTTATACTAGTTCGGCCCCTTCGATGAAGGTAAAAGCCTACGTCTAGTTGTGATGGAATTGATGGGGTTTCGATGACTAGGGAGCAAACAAGCTTCGCCTAAGTCTCGAGTTGTTGTCTGTTGTCCTTGAACCGCCGCCGGGTCGTCCCCTTATATACACGGGTGACGCCCGTAGGTTTACAGAGTCCCAACACCGGCTCATATACGTGTTCGGTTTGGTCTCTACTTATTCCTAACTTACAATACAAGCTTACATACCGACGCCGGTTTACGACTACGGGCTTTAAACCGGTCATGGGCTTTAACATACTGAACTACTAATGAAGTTAACCCGGCCCAAGTAGGCCGGTTTACGCCTAGTAGTAATATCCCCAACATTTTCATCGCATCATAACTCATCATCCGTGGCTCCGTTTTTAGCGTGTAGCATATCAAAATGTTCGTCTCGACGAGTACATCATTTCATCTCATTGCATGATTTTCATTTGAGCTCATCTTGATGCCCGAAATGCTATTGGAAGAGGGCTATGTGAGGAATTTGTCAGATATGTTTCAGCAAATGGCATTTTGTCATTTTTTTCCATGATTAATGTGTGCATGCTATGACCCTGAGCTCTACATGTGTTTTGTTATATGCCATGCCATCTTTACAGGGGTGCTTGCCATGTATTTTTGTGATATTTGTGGTGACTAGCACAAGCTTGCAAAGTAGCGTAATCGGTAATGCTGATTTCAGGGACTTAGAATTTCACTAAGTCCTTGTCCTAATTTTGTTGTTATGCCATATGTTCATGTTGTTTCCTAGTGATCCATGCCTCTTTTGAGGATGATCAGTAAGGATGTTTGGTTAATATTGTTGTGCTCTATCCATCCATGTCTTTGTTTGCATTTATGGAGCAACCTAACTTGAGTCAATCGACCTCTACTTTTGCTATAAAATGATCCTGACAGGTTGTTGACATGTTTAGCGATTTTGCCGAGGATGTTGCTATTGATTCGTGCATACTATGATGTTGTTCTTGCCATGTATAGTTCCTATGCCATGTCTTCTTGATGAGTGTATGCTTAGTTTGTCATTCAATGGTTTGTAGTGAGTGCATCGAGCTCGTAAACATGCCTACCCATTAACTGTTTTGCATGCTCCAGTTTTTCACCAAGTCTGGATTTGTTTATGTTTTTGCTATGTTCACATGCTTGCAATTGTATTTTCCGATCCCTTTTGGCTTAAGGTCACTAAGGGACTTTTGTTAAGTGCTTTGAGTAGCTTCATTCCATGCCTTGCTTTTCCATGTTAAGTTCCTGTAGCATGTAGTTTTCATGCTCTAAAGTGTGCTACCTGATGATAAATTCCAAACTTGTGTTAATTTCACTAAGTGTGAAACTTGTTATCATTTGCTCTTTTGCCATGCTTATTTGAATCTGTTTATGGATGATTTAGCCGTAGCTCAGTGTTCATATTTTGTCAAGGTTCATGAGTGGATCCCTGCCATGTATTTTTTTGCCATGTTTGAATGCTGTAGCATATTTATCTTGATGCATTTAGATGGCTACTTGCTGATTATCGCAGACCGGTGCCATATTTGTTTTGCTTGCCATTTCCAAACCGTGCATCCGATTCCGGTGATCTTTATATCGATTTCAACCGAAATCACCTCACCTTTCCAGTGAAACTCTTGTATTTCCATGTTGAGGCCAGGTTCAATAGTTCCTTTGTAAATCATGCATATGCATCACATACCGCATCCCGCATATCATACCATGTTCGTGTGTGGTTTGTTTACTATGTTGTGTGCTTCTTTTCGGTGTTGCTTCTTCGGGTTGGTTCCGGTAACCTCGCGTTTGTGAGGATCCGTTTGACAACGTCCGTTTTTCTTCTTCATGTACTTGTTCTTCTTCCTTGCGGGATTTCAGGCAAGATGACCATACCCTCGAAATCACTTCTATCTTTGCTTGCTAGTTGCTCGCTCTTTTGCTATGCCTATGCTGCGATACCTACCACTTGCTTATCATGCCTCCCATATTGTTGAACCAAGCCTCTAACCCACCTTGTCCTAGCAAACCGTTGTTTTGCTATGTTACCGCTTTGCTCAGCCCCTCTTATAGCATTGTTAGTTGCAGGTGAAGATTGAAGCTTGTTCCATGTTTGGAACATGGATATTCTTGCTGGGATATCACAGTATCTCTTATTTAATTAATGCATCTATATACTTGGTAAAGGGTGGAAGGCTCGGCCTTATGCCTGGTGTTTTGTTCCACTCTTGCCGCCCTAGTTTCCGTCATATCAGTGTTATGTTCCTGGATTTTGCGTTCCTTACGCGGTTGTGTTATAATGGGAACCCCTTGACAGTTCGCCTTGTATAAAACTCCTCCAGCAATGCCCAACCTTGGTTTTACCATTTGCACTAACAACCTACCACCTTCCCTTGGGTTCTGCAGACTCAAGGGTCATCTTTATTTTAACCCCCCGGGCCAGTGCTTCTCTAAGTGTTGGTCCGAACCGAGCTGCCTGCGGGGCCACCTCGGGGAAACTTGAGGTTTGGTGTCGGTGTCAAAACCGGCGAATCTCGGGTAGGGGGTCCCGAACTGTGCGTCAAGGCCGGATGGTAACAGGAGACAAGGGACAAGGTGTTTTTTACCCAGGTTCGGGCCCTCTCGATGGAGGTAATACCCTACTCCTGCTTGATTAATATTGATGATATGGGTAGTACAAGAGTAGATCTACCACAAGATCAAGGAGGCTAAACCCTAGAAGCTAGCCTATGGTATGATTGTTGTGTATGGAGTTGATTGCCTATAGACTACAACCCGCCGGTTTATATAGACACCTGATAGGGTTAGGGTTACATAGAGTCGGTTACAATGGTAGGAGATCTTGAATATCTGCATCGCCAAGCTTGCCTTCCACGCCAAGGAAAGTCCCATCCGGACACGGGACGAAGTCTTCAATCTTGTATCTTCATAGTCCAGGAGTCCGGCTGAAGGTATAGTCCGGCTACCCGAACAGCCCCTAATCCAGGACTCCCTTAGTAGCCCCCGAACCAGGCTTCAATGACGATGAGTCCGGCGCGCAGATTGTTCGGCATTGCAAGGTGGTTTACTCTCCAAATCTTGTGTACCTATAAGAATAATGTCCGATTTTTGTAATGTAGTGCTCCTCGGCTTCCATGCCCAATAATGGCCGTCTTCCACGTGTTCAAACGAATGCGAAAAGCCAGGGTGTTTTTACATCCACACCCCTAGCTGTATAAATGAGCCGCCTATTTAACGAGATGGGGATTTAGGTCCAAACCACATCTTCTCCTTTCCGCGAGTTATCATCAGAGCGATCCAGCAAAGGTCCATTCCAACATGACCAGCCGTCGAAGCTCCTCCCCTCGCCCCTCCGGTCCCAAACCCGGGGACTGGGAGAGTTGCACCATCCCGCATAGCGAGTTAGCGTCACTTCAGGCCAAGGGATTTCTCCCTCAGGCATACATGGTCCTGGTTCGAGCCGGTCTCGCCACCTATAATGGCGGAAAACAAGCGGAGAGCACCCCCAATCCTTCTAAAGGAGAGAGGGTGTGCCTCGTCCCCTATCTAATAAGGGGACTGGGATTTCCAATTCACCCATTTCTCCGCGGGCTTCTGGAGTTCTATGGCCTCCAGCTGCACAACCTCACGCCCGCCTCTATATTGCATATTGCGGGTTTCGTCGCCCTTTGCGAGCTATTTTTAGGCGTTGAGGCTCATTTCGCGCTGTGGAAGAGGTTATTCTGCCTGGTGCCTCGTTCTAAAGAGGGGTCTATATATCAAGTGGGCGGAGCCGAAGTATGGCGCATCGCCGGGACCGGATACCTATCCAGAACCCCGAAGAAGGCGTCCAAGGACTGGCCTTCGGAATGGTTTTATATAGATGACGTCCCGCTACCGGACCCTATCCGGGTCAGTCTCCCTGAGTTCAACAGTGCTCCCTTGAAGAAATGCTTGAGCTGGCGTTCGCGGAGCTCTCAGAGAGAAAGCGATAGAGACATCCTTTACCTAAGGGGCCGGATAAGACTGTTGGCTCATTCTGGACTAACCATGATTGGAGTCATGGCCGCATGCATTATGCGGGGGGTGCAGCCACTTCAATATAGAGGCCACCCCATGTGGGATTTCAACGGGGAGGATGACGCCACCCGTTACGGTCGTAAGGGGCCGGCTTCAGCTGCCGCCCTAGTAAAGATCTTATCCTCTTTGTACAAGGGAGAAAAGGAGGAATTCCTCCGCGTCAACCCGCAGGCCGGATTCACTATGTACGATTCTCCAAGTTGGGTAAGTGAACAACTGCGCTTGCCCGTTTGTTTTGTACTCCCATGGTTAGATATGTAGTCTAACGACTTCAATGCAGGAACTGCAACAGGTGGTAAAGGATATAAACAGCCGCCCTCCACAACCCGAGGACCCAGAACGGTCCCTCGATCCGGACTCCGAAGAGGACCCAGACATATCGGTGGAGCTTATCGACGGGGTGTTCCATCAACTAAGCAAGGACAATACCTTGGTAGCCATCACGGCTGATTACCCAGGGTTAATCCTGGCCTCCCAGGTGACAGAAACCGGAGTCTCATTCCCTTGAGATAGATTCCACACTCACGTATTCCGGTGTTTTTGACGACAACCGTGTTTTGCAGGGGAGATTTCCGAGGCAGGAGGCCGAACCTGCGGCGGCTAGCCAGCGAGGGGCCGCAGGGCCCCATGGGGCAAAAAGGAATGTAGTCCGGACTGAGATGCCGGCGCTAAGGTATAGCGCACCCTCTGCTTCCCTGGTGTTATTCTGTCTGGGCATATTAACGTTCGTGCTATCTTCAGAACGAAGAGACCTCGTCGGACTATATCCGAAGAGGTTGCCAATCGCGCCTCCACCAGCCAGGCTCCAACGTCTGGCCAGGAAGCGGAGGCGAGCACAAGGCGCGCACCGGACGCTCCTTCGACAAAGGATGCGGACAGGCTGTCTGCGACAAATTCTGAAGTGGAGAGTGCCATGAACCACAGGCGTCGCCGGACAGTTCTACGCGACGCTTGTTTCTCCCAAGAGGCTTTAGATGCCTTTAATTCGGGAGATGCGTACCTCCGTGCCGCTCAAAATGGTTTAGCCAGAGCCATGGAGCAGTATGTAAAAGACATACGGGTAAGAAAATTTTGGTCAAATATATATATACCCATAGCCCCTGAGACTTGAAACAGTTAGAGCAACTGATTTAAGGATCATTTAATATTCAGGTTCTCACAAAGAAGAATACTGTACTGTCCCAGGAGCTGGAAAAGTGCAAGGCCCAACTAGAGGCCGCACTAGCCGCAGCAGGGGAGTCCAAAGAGACCCCCTCAGGTAAGATACACTTCGAAAGATTAGTATTGTGCGGTGTGGGTGCAAATCTGACAAATCATGTTGCAGATGCTGCCGGACTCGATCCGGAAAAGCAACAACTCTTACGCCGTCTAAAGGCCGGTGAGAGTACATTGACAAAGGTGAGGCGAGAGAAGAATGATCTTCAGGATGCCAACACCAGGCTGGACGTCGAACTTAAATATGTTCGTGGCCAGCTGTCGGACTCCACGAAGGAGAATCAGCGGCTTCGACGCGGCATATTTAGTAAGTGCTTGAACGAACTTTGAAAAAAGAGTTAGGCGAGGAAGTCGACTAACAGAGTAATGTCTGTAGGTATGCTCATAGGTCGTCCTGCAGAGGAGATGCCCGGTTCTACGGGTGACCTTCTTCCCGAACTCATGCAACTGCACGAGCGAATTCGGCAGGCGATGCAAGGTGTTGCCCAAGCCTTATGGCCTGCCCACTCCATGCCCGAGGGCCTTGGAGAGCTTGCGGAGAAGCTGAAGGGAGCTCGGCGGCGCTTCCGGTTGTGGAAGATATCGGCCTACCGACAAGGCGCTAGGGAAGCCTGGGCCATGGTGAAGACCCATTTTACGAAGTCTGACCCAAACCACATGGCCGAGGTTGGACCAGTGGGGCCTGACGGGAAGGAGATCCCTGTGAGCTTAGTATGTGGCCAAGTAGAGTTGGCCGCGAAGTATTCCCAGCAGGACTGTAAATTAGACAGCCTGTTAGATGGTATAGAAGAGGAATACAATCAGTCAGAATGACTATGTAATTTTGAATTGACATGTGTAATGCCTTCTAGCCGGATTGTAGATCGTTTGTCGTTGCCGACCTTTTCGCTTCAACCTCGGGACCTGATGGTCCAGAGTGTGTCCGAATACCATAGCGGTTATATAAGAACCGTGGTATGCGTGGAGACCAGGCGTAAGGGTCATTAGTGCTTTATCAGACAAGTGCCCAACTAGTTATGTTATATTACATGGTTAGTAAGAAACATCTTCCAGAGAGAATAGTTCCGTTAGGGGTTCCTTTCGCTGGGAGGCATGCCCTAAAGTGCATGTCTGGACTGCGTAGAAAGACGCAGAAAAAAGCATCTGGGGCGCATAGAATGAGTAAAAAGACCGTCTTTTATCTCACCGACCGAATATTCCCTTAAGAACGCTAGCTTTCGGCTTCACCCAGTCTAAGGTACACATCCGGCTGACCCGGCAGTAACAATCATAGAGGTGCTCCCTTTACCACCTAGCCAAACAATCGGGAACGTAGGGGTAAGCACAGGAGCCAGGCAACCCAGGTTGGCCAAAACTTAAGTCATATCGATGCATATAATGGTGAAAAAAGGGTACATGCGGAAGTTTGACGCATGTGTTGGGCGTGAAGCCTGTATAAATAAGCTTCTGTTAAAGAAGCCCCCAGGTTTAATGAGCGCGAGTGGCGCGTCACTAGATGAGCCTTTAAGGGCTATAAAAGAAAAGAGGGGAAGGAGAGAAATGTAAGACAGGAAAATGCAAAAAATGGACAGAGGAAGGAGACGAACACAGAGTCCGGCGCTAGGCATAGAATCTTCGGAGACGGGTGCTGTTCCACGGGTTCGGCTCGAGTCGGTTATCCGACGCATCTCGCAGGCGGTACGCCCCGCCAGTCAGGACTTGGTCGATTATGAATGGACCTTCCCACTTGGGCTTGAGTTTGTCCTTTTTCTTATTCGGCAAGCGTAGAGCTAGTTCGCCAACATTGTAATTTTTGGCCCGTACTTCTCTGCTTTGATATCTTCGGGCCTGCTGTTGATAAAATGCGGAACGGGCTTTTGCCACGTCACGCTCCTCCTCCAGGGCGTCCAAGTTATCCTGCCGATCGAGCTCGGCTTCTCTTTCTTCGTACATGCGCACTCTAGGTGAGTCATGAATTATGTCGCAGGGCAGAACTGCCTCTGCGCCGTACACCATAAAAATTGGTGTGTATCCGGTGGTGTGATTTGGCGTGGTCCGCAGCCCCCATAGCACGGAGTCGAGCTCCTCTACCCAGTGCGTGTTAGATTCCTTGAGGGACCGCACCAGTCTGGGTTTAATGCCGCTCATGATAAGACCATTTGCACGTTCGACCTGGCCGTTGGTTTGTGGGTGATAGACGGAAGCATAATCGAGCTTGATGCCCATGTTTTTGCACCAGAGTTTTACCTCGTCGGCGGTAAAGTTTGTACCGTTATCAGTTGTGATGCTGTGGGGGACGCCATAACGGTGTACAACCCCGGATATGAAGTCTATCACAGGTCCGGATTCGGCTGTTTTGACAGGCTTGGCTTCTATCCATTTGGTGAATTTAGCCACCATGACCAGTAAGTATTTTTTCCTATAGGTCCCACCTTTAAGGGGTCCGACCATGTCAAGCCCCCAGACCGCAAAAGGCCAGGTGATGGGTATAGTTTGGAGTGCGCTGGGTGGCATATGGCTTTGGTTGGCAAAAAGTTGGCAACCAGCGCATCATTGGACTAGGTCATGAGCGTCTGCCCGGGCCGTCGGCCAATAAAAGCCTATACGGAAAGCCTTGCTAACAAGGGACCGAGCAGCGGCGTGGTGACCACCGAGTTCGGCATGAATTTCAGCCAGAAGGTTCCGCCCTTCCTCTTCGGAGATGCACCTTTGAAGGACTCCGGTAGTGCTTTTCTTATAAAGCTCTCCCTCATGGACTCTATAGGCTTTAGATCGCCGCACTATGTAGCGGGCCTCGTTTTGGTCCTCCGGGAGTTCCTGCCTAGTAAGGTAGGCTAGGAATGGTTCTGTCCACGGGGCGATGACCACCATTATTACGTGGGCTGAAGGTGTAATTTCATTGGCAGAGCCTCCAACTATGTCAGATTGTTGGGTGTCGAGTGGTGCAGTTGGGTCCGGGCTGTTATTTGCGGGTTCCCCCTCCCATGCTACGGATGGCTTGAACAATCTTTCCAAAAAGATGTTGGGGGGGACTGCATCGCGTCTTGCTCCGATGCGTGCCAGGACGTCCGCTGCTTGATTGTTTTCTCGGGCTATATGGTGAAACTCCAGCCCTTCGAACCGAGCTAACATTTTTAGGACGGCGTTGCGGTAAGCTGCCATTTTTGGGTCCTTGGCGTCGAAGTCTCCATTTATTTGGGATATCGCAAGGTTTGAATCCCCGTGTACCTCTAGGCGCTGGATACCCATGGATACTGCTATCCGGATGCCATGTAGGAGGGCCTCATATTTGGCTGCATTGTTGGAATCCATGTACATGATCTGGAGCACATATTGGACTGTGTCTCCTGTGGGGGACGTCAGGATGATGCCAGCCCCCAGTCCGGCCAACATTTTGGAGCCGTCGAAATGCATAATCCAGTTTGAATATGTGTCGTACTCTTTAGGGAGCTCGGCCTCCGTCCATTCTGTGACGAAGTCGGCCAAAACTTGCGATTTAATAGCTCGTCGTGGCTTATAGGTTATATCGAACGGTAGAAGCTCGATGGCCCATTTTGCAATCCGGCCCGTTGCGTCGTGGTTGTTGATAATATCATTGAGTGGTACTTCCGAGGCTACTGTTATGGAACACTCTTGAAAGTAGTGTCGTAGCTTCCGGGATGCCATGAATACCGCGTATGCAATCTTTTGATAATGCGGGTACCGTGATTTGCATGGAGTGAGGACGGTGGATACGTAGTAGACCGGCCTTTGAAGGGGGGAATTTGTGTCCATCCATTTCCCGCTCGACAACGAGTACTGCGCTGACAACTTGATGTGTTGCTGCAATGTCCAATAACATTGGTTCGCCGGTGTTTGGCGCGGCCACGACTGGGTTTGTTGCCAATATGCCTTTTATTTCATCAAGTCCAACCGTGGCGGCCTCCGTCCACTCAAAGTGTTCGGTGCGCCGAAGGAGGCGATAGAGGGGTAGTGCCTTTTCTCCCAAGTGGGAGATGAAGCGGCTTAAAGCCGCCATGCATCCGGTTAATTTTTGTATTTGTTTGAGGTCCTTTGGGATATCCAATTGTGACAAAGCTCGGATCTTGGCTGGATTTGCTTCAATTCCTCTACCAGATACAATGAAGCCGAAGAGCTTTCCGGCTGGAACGCCGAAGACGCATTTTTCCGGGTTGAGCTTGATGTCATATTTTCAGAGGTTATCGAATGTAAGCCTCAAGTCGTCTACTAGAGATTCGACATGTCTTGATTTGACGACCACATCGTCCACATACGCCTCCACTATTTTGCCGATCTGATTTGCCAGACATGTCTGGATCATGCGCTGATATGTTGCACCGGCGTTTTTTAGCCCGAAGGGCATTGTGTTGAAGCAGAATGGGCCGTATGGTGTGATGAATGCTGTTGCAGCTTGGTCTGATTCTGCCATCTTGATTTGATGGTAACCAGAGTATGCGTCGAGGAAACACAACAAATCGTGTCCTGCGGTGGCATCGATAATTTGGTCGATGCGGGGGAGGGGGAAGGGATCCTTTGGGCAAGCCTTGTTAAGGTCTTTAGAGTCGACACACAGGCACCAGGATTTGTCCTTCTTTGGTACCATCACCAGGTTTGCTAGCCAGTCCGGATGTTTTATGTCTCTGATGAATCCATCCTCCAATAGCTTTGTTAGCTCCTCTCCCATAGCCTGTCTCTTGGGTTCGGAAAAACGCCGAAGGGCTTGTTTGATAGGTTTAAATCCTTTTAGGATATTTAAGCTGTGTTCGGCCCGTCTGCGTGGGATCCCTGGCATGTCTGAAGGGTGCCAGGCGAAGATGTCCCAGTTCTCTCGTAGGAACTCTCGTAGTGCAGCGTCTGCATCAGGGTTCAGTCGTGCCCCGTTTGAAGCTGTTTTATTGGGGTCCGTTGGATGGACCTGGAATTTGACTATTTCGTCGGCTAGCTTGAAGGATGTGGATTTGGATCTTTTATCGAGTATCACATCATCCCCGTTAACCGTGGAGCACAGCGCAGTCAGTTCCTCGGCCACTAAGGCTTCAGATAGCGCCTCAAGGGCTAATGCGGCCGTCTTGTTTTCGGTGCGGAGTGCTATGTCCGGATCACTAGCTAGAGTGATAATTCCATTCGGCCCGGGCATCTTAAGCTTCATGTACCCATAATGGGGTATTGCTTGGAAGATTGTGAATGCTTCTCGCCCTAGTAAAGCGTTATATCCGCTCTTAAACGGGGCCACCTGAAACGTGATTTCTTCGGACCTGTAATTATCCGGCGTGCCGAACACCACATCTAGTGTGATTTTTCCTGTGCAGCGCGCTTCCCGACTGGGGATTATTCCTCTAAAGGTTGTGTTGCTTCGCTCGATGTGGTTCCAGTCTATTTCCATTTTTTGAAGGGTTTCCTCATAAATGAGGTTCAGTCCGCTGCCTCCATCCATGAGCACCTTGGTGAGGCGAAAGTCGTCCACTATGGGACTAAGGACCAATGCGGCTGGTGCTCGGGCTATTTGGAATCTAGGTTCATCACTTGCGTTGAAGGTAATAGCAGTGTCACTCTATGGATTTATTATTGCAACTTGATAGACTTCGGCGAGGCTGCGGAGTGTTCTTTTTCGCATATTGTTTGATGCGAAAGTCTCGAAGACTGTGAGAACGGTACTGGTGTCCTCGGGCTGGCTTTCTGCGGCCTCCAGAATTAAGAGGTCCTCGCCAATTTTGGCCACCTGCCGGAGTATCCAACATGCTCTAAGGCTGTGAGTTGGTGTGGCGTCCTTTGTACTTGAATTCTACAGGGTCCATCAAGCCACCTTTCCAGTACGGTTCCATGCCCTGTAGAGGGTTTTGGTTTTTTGGTGTTTATCCCGGGTGTCCTATGATGATGCACCCTCTTAGTTCAGACGGGATTACTATTCAAGGCCGGATTATCCCAAAACTTTATTTCGGTTTTCCAGGCGCTTTCCATCACACAGTATTTTTGTACTATGGACGCCAAGTCAGTGAAGCGTGTAATATCACGACGACTTACGGCGTTAAGGATTCCCTCGTCCGTGCAATTACTGCAGAAAATTGAGATTGCGTCTCCCTCGCGGCAATCCTTGATCCTGTTCATAACCAGGAGGAATCTGGCCCAGTAATGATGTACTGTTTCCTCGGGCCTCTGCCTGATTTGGGAGAGATCGCTTATGTTCGGGTGGGCGGGTGTCGTTGAATCTGAAACCTCGCCCAATCCAAGATTCGGAGGCCGAAGAGTTTCCGAACTGTGAAGTTCGGATTCTTAGATGTTGTCCAACGAATCTAGCCCGTTGCCTGATCCTAAGCTCAGGTCTTGAGTTACATCCTCCTCTCCGCGGGTATCCGGCTTGGAGGAGTCGGGAATTCGGACGTAGCTAGTCCTTAAAATAGATGAAGGGTCGCCGCACTGCGCCTCTACCACGGCAACGTGGTGGGTGACTTGGGGAGAGTTAATTTCTCTTAGATCAGGTTTAAGCCCAACCCGGTCATAATCCGTAGCGACCCCCAGGGCAGCGATGTGATCCAAGAGCTCGTTTACGGAAGATAGCTCCATTAGATCTAGCTTCTCGACGAGCTCCGAGCTAACGTGTAGGTTGCTTTTGATGACCCGAGAGGTCACCGTCGGCGCAACAGCCGAACAGGCGGTCATGTGGAAACCACCTAGCCGGAGGGTTTGGCCGACAGCCAAGGCTCCCTTAGCAACGGCGCCGTCTTTAAAGATGGGAGGAGGCATCCTTCCTGATTGTGACGGCACAGAGGAACTCTCAATGAAAGCACCAATGTCGGTGTCAAAACCAGCGGATCTTGGGTAGGGGGTCCCGAACTGTGCGTCAAGGCCGGATGGTAACAGGAGACAAGGGACAAGGTGTTTTTTACCCAGGTTCGGGCCCTCTCGATGGAGGTAATACCCTACTCCTGCTTGATTAATATGGATGATATGGGTAGTACAAGAGTAGATCTACCACGAGATCAAGGAGGCTAAACCCTAGAAGCTAGCCTGTGGTATGATTGTTGTGTATGGAGTTGATTGCCTACGGACTACAATCCTCCGGTTTATATAGACACCGGATAGGGTTAGGGTTACATAGAGTCGGTTACAATGGTAGGAGATGTTGAATATCCGCATCGCCAAGCTTGCCTTCCACGCCAAGGAAAGTCCCATCCGGACATGGGACGAAGTCTTCAATCTTGTATCTTCATAGTCCAGGAGTCCGGCTGAAGGTATAGTCCGGCTACCCGAACACCCCCTAATCCAGGACTCCCTCAGTTGGTTTTACTCGTAGCTAGTCTCATCTGAGTGTGCCCTGAGAACAAGAGATGTGCAGCTGCTATCGGGATTTGTCGGCACATTCGGGCGGTGTTGCTGGACTTGTTTTACCATTGTCGAGGATGTCTTGTAACCTGGATGCCGAGCCTGATCAGATTGTCTTGTGAGAAGGAATATCCTTCGTTGACCGTGAGAGCTTGTGATGGGCTAAGTTGGGACACCCCTGCAGGGATTTGAACTTTCGAAAGCCATGCCCGCGGTTATGGGCAGATAGGAATTTGTTAATGTCCGGTTGTAGAAAACCTGAAGTTGACCTTAATTAAAATACATCAACCATGTGTGTAACCGTGATGGTCTCTTCTCAGCGGAGTCCGGGAAGTGAACACGGTGTTGGAGTAATGCTTGACGTAGGTTGTTCTAGGATCACTTCTTGATCATAGTTGTTCGACCGTGCTTTTCCTTCTCTTCTCGCTCTCATTTGTGTATGTTAGCCACCATATATGCTAGTCGCTTGCTGCAGCTCCACCTCATACCTTTACCTTACCCATAAGCTTAAATAGTCTTGATCGCGAGGGTTTGAGATTGCTGAGTCCCCGTGACTCACAGATACTTCCGAAACCAGTTTGCAGGTGCCGAGGAAACCATGCGGGTGACGCAACCGAGCTCAAGGAGGAGCTCGATGAAGATCTTGTCCGGTGTGTTGTTTCATTCTAGTTGATCAGTAGTGGAGCCCAGTTGGGGTCGATCGGGGACCTCGTCGCATTTGGGGTTTTTCTTTTATTTTGGTTCCATAGTCGGACCTTGATTGTATCTGGTTGATGTAATGTTTTATTCATGTAATTGTGTGAAGTGGCGATTGTAAGCCAACTATGCATCTCTTCCCCTTATGTATTACATGGGTTGTGTGAATATTACCTCACTGGCGACATTGCTTTCAATGCGGTTATGCCTCTAAGTCGTGCTTCGACACGTGGGAGATATAGCCGCATCGAGGGCGTTACAAGTTGGTATCAGAGCCTTCCCCGACCTTAGGAGCCCCCTGCTTGATCGAATCGCTGGCGCTATTGAGTCTAGAAATGTTTTGAGTCTTTTAGGAGTTATATATATATCAGAGAGTTAGGAATTCTTTTTACTCCTCAGTCCCTTCATCGCTCTGGTAGGCATCCTGACGTAGAGTTTTGAGTCTTCTCTTCTCAAATATCACTAAAAAAATTAGGATCACGCGGGTATCTTGGAATCGTTCTGATGGTTTTGTGATGAGAACATTGTTCTTGGTGCCTCCTGTCATTTAGGGGTTGTGGTAGTGTCCCGGGGAGTTGAGCTCCGAGGTGTTGTCGTCACAATTTTATCGTTGCAGTTCTGGAATACCTGAGATTAGTTTCGCCGACATCGAAAATCTCTTTTATGCAGTTGTTGGTGAGATAACCTCGACGCCACCCAGTACTGGGGCGGGAGTTTGGGAGTATTGCCATAACTCATATAACGGATGCTTTTTGAAGGTTAAGGTAAATGATTTTCGAAGGTTTATCAGTTATGTGTTGAAGGATGGATACATCTGGATGTAGGATTTGCTAGATTTGGGTGAGATATTATGCTTCCCCTGTATCCCCAACACCTGATTGCATAACCGGAAAGGTTCGGGAGTTTCATAAGTGGGAATTCAAGTAGCTCTTAGGATATCTTTCCGTCAGATGTATGATATGAAATTGGGGTTCGACGTCTAGTGGTCCGCCTATCCACAGTTGGTTTTACAGTGGTCTCATTGTGTCTTAAAGAGTCCTTGGCTATGCCGACTCGGGGACGCTTCGTATGTCATGTGCACTGCCTTGTACATGATGGTGTTGTACGATCGAGCCCGTGTAGGCCCCACCACGAAAACTTCGGATGAAATCTCTATCATATGTTTGTTCCGGCTTATTTTGTAAGCCAATCCTTCATTTTGTTTTGAGTTGTGGTATTCGAGTTGCTTCATTGTCAAATGTTGATTCCATACCTTTCCCAATGGTGTTATCATATTCCTATGTGAATACTAATCCTTCTCGATCATCGAGTTTGTCATTTCAATTTCTTTTCACCGGTGTGTTTCTCTTCAAGTGGATCCGATCATTTCAACATCCGCAAGTTTCAATCTCAGTTTTCATCAACGGTGTTTGCTTCGTCCGTTCCAAGCTGCCTTTGTTTTTCCCACCCTCCCACCCTTTTTCTACAAGGACTCAGATTTATTAATCAAATATCCATCTTATGGTTGTGAAGTATCTTCGTTCTTTCCGTCAATGTTCTTATCCGGTGATTCTCAAGAAGATACTAACGTAGCTTCAAGTTATCATTATTTGTTCTTTTTCTTCCCCGGTGGAACCAATTCAAGCTTTTGGTGTTCATCTTATCCTTTTTCTTCGGGGTAAATACCTTATTATGCTGGTGCACCTCATAATCTTCCACTTCTCGCTATTCAATTGTTCCGGAGTGTTCAAGATATCTCGAGTCTGTTATCTCATTCAAGTCTTTTAATTCAACCGGTGCAACATCTCTTTTAAATCATTTCAACGGTGTTTCTTTTGAGTGGGCCCTAACCCACAGGTCTTTTCCCAGGATCTTACCTGACTCTTCTAATTTTTCCGAAGTTATTCTCAAATTCTTTTCTAAAGTTTGACGTAAATGATTTATCATCAGTCAAATTTCTTTCTCCAAGAGCGGTTAAATTCTTTTCATCATTGGCTCAACCTTTCCATTCTTCATTCCGGAGTGCTTCAATAATTCTTGGTGGTGTTTTTCATCGTCATTCTCAACATTTGAAGACCGAAGAAGATTTTCCCCCTAAATCTTGCTCTTTTCTCTTCAAGATTCATGGCTCTAGCTTCATGCCATCCTCTCATAATTGGTTTTGATTATGAGAATTCTTTTCACCCACCCGGAGCATTTCATGAGTTGTTTCCATTTATTTCCTCCGAAGGTCATCTTTTCAAATATTATTCATTATCAGCTTTCATCTATCATTATCCAAATCTTACCAGTGCATCATTCAAGTATTCTATCATTAGCTCGTGATCTCTTCGTGCTCATGGATCTAAATTCACTCAAGTATCTTCGTCTCATCTTCTAATTATTTCCGGTGATTTGTACTTTTGCTTTTTCCTTGAACAATTCTTACGGTGGTTTGCTCAAGATTCTCTTCCATGGTGATCATATCAATTCATTCACTGTTTCAATCCTACCGGTGGTTCGTTGAAGACCTTATCAAGTTATCGATATCTCTCTTAATCCTTTTTCAGCGAGAATAAGGAAGTATGCCAAATCCGTTTGCCCATCATCAATTTAAATTGATGAAGGATAAGCATAATGTAATTCTTATTCTTGTTTCTTCCAAGTGATTTCATTCCTTATTCCGGAGGTTAATCAAATTCTCGATTTCATGTGTCTGATCTTTTTTTCTGGAGTTCCAAACTCTCTCAATTCTTTCTCGTCGTGAAGATCCATCTAATCATTGCAAGGTTTCACCTTGTGTTTTCAACTTCTCTTTCCTTTCGTTTGATCATCCTTTTGTTACCGGAGTTCTTCATGGAGGCTCTACATGATGGTTCATCAAGGATTTAATTCCTTCTCCAAGTTTTTTCATCGAGATTCTTTTCTAAGAAGCTCAAGCATTATTCATCTTGCAATCCGGAGTGCAATTCTTTCTATCGTATCATTGGAGGTGGTATTATGTCATTCTTGATAATTTGAGTTCATGTTTCATGATCCACATGTTGTCAAGAATGATATATTTTAAATCCATCAACCACTGCGTTGGAATTATCTTGGGTTATATTTCACCTAAAGCTTTCCCTAAGGATTGTTGCTATTAATGGTGATAATATATGATCCAAGTTCTTCATCTATCCTCTCGATGAAATAAGTTCTCGTCTCCTTGTTGATATCAATCAAATCTTTTCCGTGGGTGGCAAGTTGTGACCTCATATTGTTGAGAGGCCTTCTATAAGCACATGTCAAGCATATCCTTTTCTTTGTTGGTTTTTCCAACAACTCCGTTCGAACCTTCTCCTAAAGATGCCTTTTCAAGCTCTTTTGTGGCAGAAGTTGGCATTTTCTTCTCTTTTCTCCTATTTCAATTACCTATCTTCTATTCTTTCTTCGTCCGGAGGCATTGCGATGTTGTTCATTTCACTCCTCATCTCGGTTTGTCAAGATCATGTTCAATTTCCTCCATTTACAGTCGAAGTGCTGTCTAAATTATATCAGTCTTATTCCTCCTCTATCTTGTTTAACCGGATTGTTGTGCCCGCTACTCAAGTTCTTTCATTTTTACCAAGCCTTGCATATCTTTCCAACCAGAGTGTTGTTCGAATTGGTTCTTCCTTGCTCCTTTTCCTAGCGGAGTGCTTTCAACTTCGCTCTTTATTGTTCCTTTCTTTCTTTCAATTTGTTCAACCTCTCAAGGCTTGTGGTTTCACTCGTTTGTCAAAGAAGCAACTTAGTTTTACCTCTGCTCTTTCTCTTCCGTTTTTCCCTCCGGTGCCATTCTAGATCTCGGGATGAGATCCTCTCGTAGTGGTGGAGTGTTGTAACGCCCCGAGACTGATGTGCCAGGTGTCCTCCAGTTATTCGCTGTTGTTGCCTTGTCATTGCTTGCGTGTCATGCATCTAATATCATGTCATCATGTGCATTTCATTTGCATACATGTTCGTCTCATGCATGCGAGCATTTTCCCCGTTGTCCGTTTTGCAATCCGGCGCTCCTATGTCACCCGGTGTCCCTTTCTACCTCTTTTCGTGTGCGGGTGTTAAACGTTTTCGGATTGTTCCGAGACTTGTCATGCGGCCTTGGTTTACTGCCGGTAGACCGCCTATCGAGTTTCGTTCCATTTGGACTTCGTTTGATACTCCAACGGTTAACCGAGGGACCGAAAAGGACTCGTATGTGTTGCAGCCCAACACCCCTCCAAAGTGGCCCAAAACCCACCAAAACCCTTTCCATCATCTCGGTCGTTCGATCACGATCGCGTGGCCGAAAACCACACCTCATTTGGACTCTCCTAGCTCCCTCTACCTCTATAAATAGATCACCCCCGAAATTCTCGCGCAAAACCCTAGCCCCCTCTCTCCCCTCACACGCCGGACATTTTTCCCGCCGACGGACGTGTCCGCCCGCGACATCCGCCGCCAGGTGTCGGGCTGGCATTCGCCCCGCCCGGTGCCCACATCGCTGCGCCGCCCGAGACCTGCGAGCCCGTGTCGGCCCCCACGGCCCGCTCCCTCGCACCGCCCGCCCGCGCCTCTCTTGCCCGCGCCGGCGAGCTCCTTGCTC